>NW_027104218.1:2089-6751 GCF_902728285.1 Clytia hemisphaerica | reverse complement strand
CACAATATGACAAAATTAAATTCACACGGTAAAGACTACTAGAGGGCCGTTCGGGTTGTTAACAATCTAAAAAAACCACGGGCCGTTTGTTTTGATATCAACTTTGAAAATTTTTGTTCTCTGCTCAAGTGGGAGGAAAAATAATGACAACTTTTCGAGAAAATGGCAAATAATGACAACTTGATGCGGCAGGTTTTTGAACACGCGGGCGGCTTACGGTAAACATAACATTAAATTCCATCGGCCTTAGAGAAAGCGCAACTTTCGAAATTTGGTTTTTATTTTAGTAAGTGAGGACAGCGCTAAATTCGAATTTCCCACTGTAAAAAATGTGAGTCCAATATTGGACTCACAGCTCAAACCCGTCTTGTGTACATCAAATTATAAAAAAAACACATGACGGGTCTCCTGTCTACGTCGCAACGGGTGTTAAAAATGCATGCGGGCGGACGGGCAGTCAAAAACATTCCCGGGTTTTTTTAATCACGCCAGTAACTCAGGGGCGGGTGGTAACGCGAGCAAAACAATTTTTCGATGGTCGTCAGAGCAATTGATAGCAACTCCAGAAGATTTTTCAAATTTTAATTTTTTTTTCAAAACCTATCCTATAGAGCTTTGAAAAAGAAAGAAAATGAGGGGCCATAGGCCTCCAAAGGATAAGTGGTTGTAAAGATATTCAAATTTTAGTGTCAAAAATTTGACTAAAAATGTCAAAAATAAGGTTACGAAAATAGCATGGAAAAATTCGAAAAATGTGTCAAAAAAGAAAAAAGAGAAATTTTCCAGTCATGCTTCTTCAATTTTCAAAAAATGTGTCAAAAAAGAAAAAAGAGAAATTTTCCAGTCATGCTTCTTCAATTTTTCATATCTCTTTTTCTAGTGTAGTTAGGGACATGTTTTTTAATTGTTTCGTTTTTGGCATTTTCAAAAAAGGTAAATTTTGATTGGGGTAACTTGGAATTCTGAAATTTTCACAGGATGTTAGTAGTGATGATAGGACCCCAAAAAGTTCTTTTCCCAAAATTCTAGCTGTTGTAGGGGCCAGTTAGGAGCAAATTTTAGCATTTGTATGTGTTTCGGAAAATGATCTAAATCAGAGCTAAAAACCCAGGAAGTTGTCTATCTGACCAATGATTCTCATAGAGGGATGGCAACTAAAGCAGCCTATTGTTAAAAGGCCCACATTTTCCTATTGTGGGGCCCTTTTTAGAGCACTTTTTTAGCACCTATTTCCCCATTGACAATAAGTGCCAAAACACCAAAGTAAAAGGCTTGATTGGGTATAAGACTTCCATAACTTCTTTTGAAATAGTTGAATAATCAAGTTATTAACAGCAATATAACACTTGAGCTGTTAAAGGGCCCGTTTGGAGCTAAATTTAGCATCTTTCCACTAAAAATACTGCAGCAGAATTACTAGTATGTTTCTAAACACCTAATTAAAAGGCTGGAGTGGGTGTAAAACCTTCATAACTTCCTTTGAAGTAGTTTAATAATCAAGTTATTAACACTAATAAAACATTTGAGCTGTTAAAGGGCCCGTTTGGAGCTAAATTTAGCATTTCCACTGGAAATACTGCAATTTATTCTGCTTCTCTTACTAAAATCAACTTTACACCTAGTCTAATTTTTGCTAAATTCAGCTCATTTCGAGACCTAGGAACATAAAATAACCTCATGAAGTTCTGTTCAATTGTTTATCAAACATTAATGATAACTTATTTGATGCTCAAAACCTTTTCAGGATCCAGAATCGAGCAAATATTTAACATTTTCGGTTAAATTGCTAAAATACTGCTCGTTTTTGGTCCATTTAACTATGACAAAGATCACAGAAAAGACTTTTTAAGCTTTGTGGATGATCCAAGCATCAAATAGCGCCTAAATGAGCTATGAAATTACAATAACCTTCGGGTTTTTAAATTTTAGCATAAAGACATGGCCTTCAAGAACTCTAAGTCCAGTCAATGCTAAATTTTTGCTCATAAAAGGACCCTGGAATGCTTTATATCGGCCAAATTTGGTTTTTCTATCTTTTTGAATGCCTCAAGTATGCATAATATCAATATCATAGTTCTTTTGTATTTATCTTAACTGTGCTGGTGGATTAAAAAAAAGCCACACCCAATGCTAAAAACATGCTCATAATGGGACCATACAACCATTTTTAGTGATTGCTTATGTTGGTATATTGATCTTATAAGGTATAAAAAGGCATGTGCAAAGTATTAGAGTCATAGCAGAAAAATTGAGAGAGATACAAGCCTCTAAATCCAAATGCTAAGTATTTGCTCCTACTAAAATGCTAAGTATTGGCTCGTTTTTGGACCGCACTTTGTTGAAGCATAAGTCATGACAGATTTAAGCTTTAGAAAAAATTCTTTTAAATTTTTAAAGTTTATCTTTTCCAAGGAACCATCATCAGGGCATAATTTTAGTTCATTCATTATATTAGAAATGAATGATGATTTCCCAAGACCCCTAAAAACGAAACAATTAAAAAACATGTCAGAGACCTGAAATTTGGAGGGAGAATTCTTTGATGGTGTTACAATATTATTATATTAAAATATTTATCAAAATAACGGAAGATATATATTTTTTTGAAAAAAGAAGACATTGCATTGTTTTATTTTTGTTTTTGAAGAAAAGTAGCTTGGAAAAGGTTGAAATGAGTCAAAAAAGGTGGTAGGACCCATTTTCAAGGGGCCTCTGGAAATGGAGGAACAAAAACTTATGAGTAAAGAATAAGTTTTTCTGAAAGGAGAAACCCCAAACGAAAAGAAAATCCATTTCGGCAGAAATAAAAACTTTTTTTGGGACATTCCCATGCAAAAGAAGCAAAAAAGTGAAAAAAACTACATGAAAATGAAAGAACTAAAATTAGAGAATGTGATTTTTGAATTCCTCACCCTTTTTCTGATAAACATACAAAGTTTCAGCCTTCAAATACATTTTCCTCCGTTTCCAGACACATTTGTTCATCGATAGTTGCAATTTTTTTTTCTCTCGTCAGCAAACAATTTTCAAAATGTTGCAATACGTTCGGCATTTTACCAATCATTGAAAAATTATTTTGCTCGCGTTACCACCCGCCCCTGAGTTTACTGGCGTGATTAAAAAACCCAGGAATGTTTTTCACCGCCCGTCCGCCCGTATGCATTTTTAACACCCGTTGCGACGCGAACAGAGCATTTTTTCGATGACTGCCTAAGGGGCCATCAACTTTCGATTTTCGAATTTTTTAACGGCATTTGGCCGTTAAGGCTCTGACCCCTCCCCCCTCGACATTAACGGCCATCAAATTCTCTAAAGTTAAAAAATTGTCAAAAATCGATGAAACTCTAAATTTTCTCCTTCACTTTCATCGTTGACTTATGGCTAAATCTTCATGATGCACCGACAAGCACGGAGACTTAAAAAATTTTTTGAAACTTTTCAATACTTCACTTTGAACCTACATGTTTCCGATTACGAAACACGTAGTCTATTCCACTGGGCCACGACGGCTGCTGATTTTCCGAAATTCAAGGTTAATTTATAGAGTGACATATAGTATATACGGGTGAACAGACCTCACGAGTTAGGCTAACTGTTATGATCGCCATTCCTCCAGGAAAACCCCACATACGGGTGCACCACCAGGAGGATGCACAGCCGTTTGGGTGCATGTTAGCGAAGCCAGCTTGCTGCCTATCCCTGACAAAACGCTGCGCTCGCCTGTGCGCTTACGCGCTCAATATTTTGCCCGCGCGGTGTACTTGCAAGGCGGGTGCATCATGAAGATTTAGCCATAAGTCATTGTTGTTTTGTCCTAAATTTTTTTTCCGAAAGTTGCACGAATTAATTATCTCCGTAATCATAATCAAAAGAATAGCGGCATTTCAAAGAAAAAAGACCGACCGTCTGCGAAATTCAAGGGCCGTGCGGACCGTCTAAACAAAAGGAACAGGAGACATAAACATCGGGTCGTTTGTTTTGGTTAAAATTATTTTAAAAAATAGCGAAGTGAATACTTTAGGTATGCGACTTTAGCAGATCTTAGTTGATAAAAGGAGGAAAAGAAATATGGAAAGTAACATTTGTATGGAATAAAAATCTCAAAAATCGATATTTTCTGGTGAAAAGAATTGATATGTGGTGAGTTGACCCCTAAAGAGATTTTCGACCTTTCCTTAACGGCACATGGTTGACCCCCTTAAAGGCCAAATGCCGTTAAAAAATTCGAAAATCGAAAGTCGATGGCCCCTAAAGAAAAGGACTTTTTATGCCCACAATCCAAAACTAAACATGGTTTGTTAACTTAACTTAGGCGGCAATCACAAATATCTTCGTTTTGCGTCGCCCGACTGACTCTCAAAAATTGAGTAGAATTGAGTCGGTGAGTCGGAATATTTGTTGGAATTTTTCTGTCAATGACCTTTCCTGCATTCAAAATTATATTATTGCCAATTTTTTGCAAGCGATTTCTAGCGCATTCGCAGCATTTTGACTTTGTTTATCATTACATGCGCCATTTTGGGGTCGGAGGTCACAGTGTTCAAAGGTCATAATTTTAAACCACCCATACACGCGGTTGTTTTGGCTGCTGGCTGGCTGGCAGTTTCCTCCAAGAATGCACTCAAAAAATGGATGGAAAAATGGAAACCCGAAAATTTTTAC
>NW_027104218.1:0-1895 GCF_902728285.1 Clytia hemisphaerica | reverse complement strand
CTGACCTCTCTCAGAGGTCAGTCAGGCAAAATCGTTTGAGTGAAGGTGCGCCAAATTGGTATCGTCCGTTTCTTCGAAACTCTCCCGCCGTTTTTTTCCGTATACCGCCATAACGCCATACCGCCATTTTTCCCGCCTTTATTATCACTGTAACGGACGATAACATCGTCTACTGTACCACCTATTCATCTTCTTTGTTTATCACGGGAATAAACTACATATAGTTTTATAGAACGACAAATTACGCATGCGTGTTACTATGCAGGATTCTTTAGAGGAACAAACTACCAAACAGTAATGACCGCATCCCTTCAATGCTCCAAACACAGTTATCCACAGCCCAAAAATTAGTTTATACTGCTTGTAAAGGTTTCATTGCGGACTATTGCACAAAATTCGGCGTAAATAGATCTTATCGGACTTTTTAATTTTCCTTAAAAACCGATGCATTATGGAATTGTTTCGGGAGTATTATAATAGAATTCCCTCGAGGAATTCCTAAGAGATTTTTATTGTAATACTCCCGAAACAATTCCACAATGCATCGTTTTTTTAGAAAAATTAAAAACTCCGATAAGGTCTATTGTGAACTTTGTTAGACACAATTTTGATAAATGAATTCCATCTCTTTTTTATATCCGCAAAGAAAATAACTAGGTGATAGCCAAGTTTATTGTGTGCCCGTTCCTACGCATTCCGGGATAACATTCCTGGAAATATTGGATATCATGAAAGTAAAGTTTAGACTTGCCTCAATAATCTCGAGAAACCGAGAGCTAAAAATTGCCTCAGTTAACATTATCCGTAGGAAGAGAAAAACAAATTCAAAACACGAACAATCGAGTTTTGATATGAATAATCGAGTCTAAAATCCCGAAAAAAAAATCGTGAAAAGCTTTGCGTGATTCATATATTTTTTAATCACGATGTTGATGGATATATGAAGTAATTGAAACATGTCTTCTTTAGATTATTCTATTTAATATTCATGTTTTCTTGCTTTATTTCAAAATAGTAACCACAAAGAAAATGAAATGTATTGAAAGAATCAATGAAAATCCGGGGGGGGGGGTTAGGCTCAAAAATGTCTGACAAAAATTTGAGAATTCACCAAATTTTGATTCACCTTTAGCCCGAGGGGCAACTTATAGCCTTTTGATAGACTGGACGCCATCTAGATTTTCAGAAAGCAAAAATCAGTTAGAAGTACACTTTAGTCTAGTCTACTATTTGTCGTTTACACCACCTTTCAAGGTGGGTTTTGGAAAGTATGAAACTTTGCATCCGAGGGGGTCCAAATTTCGTCTGTCAGCGTTTAAATTTCGTCAAACTTTTGTCAGTCAGGGTTCAATTTTGTCAAGTGAATTTACATCTTAAGCTGCACCGGCACATTCCCGTCGACCGTCAAGGCCAGTACGATGATGATTCCTGGATGAAAATATTTTTGAGATTTGTAAAAAATCTTTTAATGCTTGTAAAATAGATTTTACTCACATAAAACATGATCCTAAACGGATCTAAGCCAGGGTCAATCAAATGGCATCAAATGTCATCAAATGTCATTCCTAGTAGACACCTTTCTTGGTGTAAGAAAATCGGCGAAAGATTTTGTTGATTATAATATTTTGTCTTTTAACATTTTATTGATTAATTAAGTATTCCCATAAGTCATTGAAAAATTGCTTCCTCAAAATATCTGAACCAATCAAAATCTCTAAACTCAGAAATCTATGCATCCATCCAATGAACTTGGCGATCAGAACAGATTTTTGAAGGCAACGCAACGTCAAGCAAATTCACAAAGAAAGCAGCAGAAATTTATTGCCAGGTTTCTTAGCTAGCTGTAATACGTAAATGGAACATTTTTCTTCTGAAAATCTCAGTCATAAGATTCT